>NW_023416341.1:2352500-2395910 GCF_014108235.1 Myotis myotis | reverse complement strand
TGGGGGATGGTGAGGGCATGTGCTGGGGATTGGATTTGGCCAGGGAGAGGTCAATGGGGGAAAAAGGAGACTTATGTAATATATTAAACAATAAAAAATTTTAATTAAAAAACAAAAGGATTCCTTTTGCATCAAGCTCCCCTCAAAAGAGCAGTGAATGAATAGTGTTTTTCATCTTGGAAATATCAAATATGAGCACAAATATTAGAATCAGTGAGGTTGGGGTCTTGTCTCTGTATAGTCTTGTTTCAAGGAGCTTAAAAAAATAAAACTAAAAATAAATAAATAAATAAATAAATACTACTGTTGCTCGGCCCGCATGGCCCATGGCTGAGTGTTGACCTGTGAATCAGGAAGTCGAGGTTCCATTCCTAGTCAGGGCACATGCCCAGGTTGCAGTCTGGAACCAAGGTGGAGAGGGCGGGGCGTGCAGGAGGAAGCCAATCAATGATTCTCTTTCATCATTGAAGTTTCTACCTCTTCCTTCTTCTCAGAAATCAATACAACATAGTTTAAAAAATAATACTGTTGAAAAATCCCTTATATTGCTCAGAGTCAGGATGGCACCATTTCTCAGCAAGCGCCAGTGTTCCCTCCAGCATTTGGATGGTTTGAAATTTATTTGAATAACACACGAAGCTCGCAAACCCAATCATCGCAGGCCCGGAAAGCTGAGTGTAGAAGCTCCCAGGAATCAAGGCCAAATGATTCTTTTTCTTTCACTCTCACTCTCCCTTTCTTTATCCGCTCCTCCCCACTCCTCCCCACCCCTTATCACCAAGGTTATGGAGTGAACTTCCTGCAAAGTTAGTTTGTGTGAAAAGAAGCTTAGCAGTGTGAGTAAGAGAACAGTCTATGTATCACACAGGGTTTGAACCCTGGCTCTGCCAATTGCTGGCTGTGTGTCTTCAGGCAAGTTACCTAAACTCTCTGAGCCTCAGTTTCCTCATCCACAAAGGGAGCATGACAAGTTGGAGATAGGCACCTCTTAGGATTGCTCTGAAGATTGAATGAGCTCTTATTTGTAAGTCATTTAGAGCATTTTCGGAAACAGGAAGTTCTATTCCAATGTTTGTTAAATTATAAAATAATTGGCTGTGTTTCCCCATTTTTTAAATGAAGAAATGTCAGTCTTCTTACTCAAGTCACCCATAAACTCTGTTTGATGCTTCAGACCTGGAGACCAGTTCTTCCTCCAGTGTTGCAAAACCCAGTTTCTCCACTGGCCAGGTACTCAGTTGGTTATAATGCAAAGGTTGTGGGTTGGATTCCTGGTCAGGGCACATACAAGAATCCACCAATGAATGCATACATAAGTGGAACAGCAAATCTCTTCTCTCTCTCTCTCTCTCTCTCTCTCTCTCTCTCTCTCTTCTCTCTCTCCCTCTCTCTCTCTCCCCTTCTCCCTCTCTCCCTTCCTCTCTCTAAAATCTATACAAGCAAACCAGGTTTCTGACTTTGAGCCTCATGTTGTGTCGTTTGCTGACCCTGAGGGTGGAGCCAGGAGACCTGACTTCTCTCCTTTTCTGTTCAATCCCTTTGTAGATCAGCATCCCCAGATCACACCTGTATTAAGTCAAAGACCACGGACCCAATGGTCATCTTCTTTACCAGCGGCACCACCGGCTTCCCCAAGATGGCAAAGCACAGCCATGGACTTTCCTTGCGACACTCCTTCCCTTCATGGTAAGAAAGAGGGCAGCAACTTAGACGCTGGGTCACAGTCTGGGGAAAGGGTGTGTGTGTGTGTGTGTGTGTGTGTGTGTGTGTGTGTGTGTGTGTGTTGGTAAAGGTGCTCTAAGTAGAACTGAGTCCATCCTGATTCTCCCTTCTGCTCTCTTTGGTTCAGACCACTGAGGGTCTCAGAGGTGAAGGTCTGGACTTCTAAGTGTGTGTTGACAGAAGCCTCCCAGTGACAAGGGAGTCCTGCCTGAGCACCTTCATAGGTGTGGAGGGAACGTGGGTGGAGGCAGCAGGCATTCTGCAAGCTGCACAAATGGCAAACCATGTGTCTTTGTCACTGGTTCCATCCAGGTTTGGTGGGAGGAGGACAGAAAGTTCTAGCTATGTGAAGTGAACAGATGCATAGGTGGAGTTTCCCAATCATGAGCCATTTGGGAAGAAGTAATACCTGGAACCAGGCCACTGCCTTTAACCTAAAATAAATAATTGTAGAGACTGAAGACATAGCCTTGGGTTAACCATGTAATCAATTTTAAACCAAACATCATTTCCCTCCTACTTCTTCCTCCCCAATTAATAATATTCAGACCAGACCAAGTTCTGTGGGGAAGTATGGGCCTTGGTTGGCAAGTCTGTAAGGAGGATTCTCCAAAAGATCGGGGGCATCTGGGGGACCTTCCCAAAGGAGTCAGCCCCTACCTTGACTTCCCAAAGGAGTCAGCCCCTACCTTGACTTTTCCAAAAAAGTCCGATCTCCTGGGTGTTTTGCTGGAATCTCTATGTTTATTCTTTAAGACCCAACCTTGAAGAAGCATTTTACCCTGCTGATTGTATCTAGAGGTTAATTTTAGTTAAAGCTGTTGTTACAATAAAAGGCTAACAGGGCAGGCAATCAGGACTGTTTGGGTTCCTAAAGCCAAACAAGCCCCTTAGCCTTCTCTTTCACAGATACATGTGTCAAAGTAATCTGTCCATCCATCTCTCAGGGTCTGGTGGTCAGCCCCGGCAAAGTTCTATATATTTTGTACCTTATTAACCAGACCAGTGGGCAGAGAAGGTGTCTTGTGGACACTGGGTATCTGTGCTAATGATATCACTTGATCAGCAAAACCCTGGAGGAATGGGGGTGGAAAGAAGGGGAGAGTTTTCTGTGAGGCCAGAATAACACAAGTCAAGGCACAAAGATATAAAAGGTAGTGTTCATAGCCCAGCTGGCATGGATCAGTGATTGAGCATTGACCTATGAACCAGGAGGCGATGGCTCAATGCCAGATCAGGGCACGTGCCCAGGTTTCGAGATCCATCCGTGGAGTAGGGCATGCAGGGGGCAGTCAATCAATGATTCTCTTCACCAGTGATGTTTCTATCTCTCTTTCCCAGTCCCTTCCTCTCTGAAATCAATAAAAAAAATATTTTTAAAAAGTAGCACTCATAGAACTACAGAGATTTGAGAGGAGCTGCTGCTGTGGGTGTCAGAGAGGCACAGATGGGAGGAGCTGAGAGAGTGAGTGGGGTCAGAGCACACAGGGTCGTGGGGACTTTGGTGTAGAGATTGAGCTTATTGGGAAAACAGTGGGCGGTATTGTAAGGTTGTTAACCAGGGAGAGACCTAATTCAATTTGTATTTTGAAAAGATCACTGTCCTATAGGGTGGAGAATGGCTTGGAAAAAGAGTAGATTTAGAAAGTCCTGTTAGAGGGTCTTAGAATAATTTAGGTGCAAGATGGTGGTGGCTTGGACAAGGTGCTGGGGACATGAAGAAGTTAAGAAGGCTGAGAATTTTGGAGCTAGAATTGGAGGGTGTGCTGGATAGATGTGGGAGGGAGGAGGAGCTGGAGAGTCAAGGTGGACTCCCAGGTTTTGAGCTTGGGCAGTAATGACATTCACTGAAACACAGAGAGCACTGGAGAAGAATTAGTCCCGGGAGGCAGGAGAGATTAGGATGCTCTGGGTTTGAGATGCCCGAGAGACGTCCCAGAAGAGATGCTCAGTGGGCAGTTGGGTCTGAAGCTCAGAACAGAGGTCCCTAGCGTGTAATTTCCTGTGGGTGTGCCACAGCCCTCAGAGAGATGGGAACAGGAAGTGTGAATGGCTCTCCAGGCCCCTCCCTACTAATAGATGAGCTCTTCAAAGCCATAGCTCCTCATGGGAGAGTTGAGTTTTTCTCAAGGAGTTATAAACACAGAGGTCCTTCAGAAGCAGTAAGAGTAAGGTGGAGAGATGCTTCAGACCTAGCTGAGTAGCCCCTGGATTCAATTTTCCATCTACCAGCTGTTTCTGTTATTTTAATTTTTTTGTTAATCCTCACTGGAGGACATACTCCCCCACCCCCCATTGATTATTATTATTTTTTATTATTTTTTTAATGACTGAAAGTGCAGGACTCAAACTTTCACATTTTAAAATTATATTTAACTAGAGGCCCGGTGCATGAAATTTGTGCATGGGATCAGGGAGGTATCCCTCAGCTCAGCCTGCACCCTCTCCAATCTGGGACTCCTCGGGATATGTCCCACTGCCAGGATCAAGCCTAAACCAGCAGTCAGACATCCCTCTCACAATCCGGGACCGCTGGCTCCTAACTACTTGCCTGCCTGCCAGCCTGATCCCTAACAGCTCTCCCCTGTCACCTGATCCTCCTAAATGCTCTCCCCTGACAGCCTGATCACCCGTAACCCCCTCAGCCTTGGCCCCCCCATCATGGCTTTGTTCAGATGGACTTCTGGTCTAATTAGCATATTACCCTTTTATTAGTATAGATTGGTTTCAGAGAGGAAAGAAGAGGGAAAAAGAGATAGAAATATCAATGATTAGAGATGGTGCCCACAACCCGGGCATGTGCCTTGACCGGGAATGCAACTGTGGTTACAAAGCTGAGGCCACTGTATTTTGGAGTCAGCAGGAAATTACTGCAGCTGAAGGCCTCTGATGTCTTCTGGTGCCTGTCAGATCCAGGCTGGATTTTGGCTATCATGGGGACCCTGTTTGAACCATGGACAGCAGGGTCTACAGTCTTCATCCACCATCTGCCCCAGTTTGACCCTAAGGTCATTGTAGAGGTAAGAGGATTAATCTCTCAGTGTCAATAAACTCCCAGAGAAACTCATATTTCAGGCTCAAAAGCTGACCCCTGCTGAGAATAGTGTATGTAACAAAGAAGCCCATTAGGGTGATAGAACCTGGGTTCTGGGGGTACTCAAATGTGGGACACTGAATCAGTCGGTGAGTCTCTCAGAATACACATTTTGAGAAATTAAAGCAACCAGAACAATCTCAGGTCTCCTGGCTCCTCCAGGGCTGGGTAGCTGGTGTGTGCGTGTGAATTTATTGAAGTGTTTCAAACCAGAGCCCTTGGAATAGGATAGTTATAGTTCCTTTTCACACCTTTAACATTTATTAGTGGTAACCTTAGCTCTCTGACTCAGTCTCCTCACCTGTAAGATGGGAGTTTTAACAATTACTACCTCGTAAAATTGTTGGGAATAATGAGATGATACAGGTAAAGTGTGTAAAGTGCTTAGCCCTGAGGCCTGCACCTGAAAACACTCAGGAACTGGTAACAGTTGCTATTATTGTCATGAGCACATCCTGAATAAATGTGCTCTCCTAGAAGGGAAATCAGAATTAAAATGGAAATAATTTAAAAAATAGAGTTACCACCACCAACAACAAAAGAATGGTAATAATTGGCCAGTGTTTTTCATCTTAACTATAAATATAAAATTTTCTCTGCTCACTTTTTAGACACTCTTTAAATACCCCATCACCCAGTGCATTGCTGCGCCCTCTGTATATCGAATGATTCTGCAAGAGAATTTTGGCAGGTATGTAGAAGTGGCCTTTTGTATTCACAATCTTTGTGTAGGATTTTAAGGATTCTATTTCACTGTGGTCTTGTCGGTGGGGAACAGGCTCTTCCACGGGGTTGGGAGGAAAGAGTCCCAAGGATCCACAGACAGGAGACTGCGATGTGGCGATGTGGTTTATTTGTTAGGTAACATCAATAGAGTTCTCCTCCCGGCTTCCCAATGCCCCATCTCTCTGGGCCCTGCCCTGGAAAAAGTCCAGTCTCCTCTTCAACAGGCCAAGGCAAAGGCCAATGCCCGGAGGTTCTGCTTCATGATCCTTCCTGTGGCCTCCAGACCTGGACGGTCCTTTGCTCCTGGGCGGGAGGGGACAGGAACAAATTGGGCCACTGGGTTCCCAGGCAAGAGAGAGAGCCAGCATTACCCCCCGGGTCTCAACCAGGAGCTTTTTTAAAACAACCCACTAACTTCCCAAGATTCCAGGGGCATGCACTGGGCCCACCCCTAGCCAACGATCTTTCCCCAGGTTAGACTGACAGCCTCTGTGGTCCCACACCTCCCCCTGCGCCATTTTGACTTTACTGGGAAGTTCCTGACCTCCCCCGTGCCCCCTCCCACACACAATCCCAACCTAGAGGGGGGAGGGAGGGTGTTAATCCCCTTGGGGGGACTGTGCTGCCATTTCTTGGGTGTGAAACTGGAGCTTCCTGGTGAAGCAAACAGGCCTCTGCTTCCCAGCTGCCTGTGTTCAACATTGTCAGCCTCTCCACTGGCTCTGTTTCTTTCAATCACCAGCCAAGGATGGTAACAGTCTGACTGTTTTAACTCTGGTTCTTTGGGGACAGTGAGAGCTAGTGTGGGGTGTGTGTGTGTGTGTGAAATGCTGGTAGCGATAATTATCAGCCAGTCTAATTAATCAATTAAGCAAGACTCAGATCCAAATGAAACAGTGAGCCTTGCATCATTATGACCTTTTTTCTTTTTTAAACGTTTTAATTGTGAAATAACAAGCACACAGAAAAATACAAAAGACAACAATTTGTAGATTAAGAAATTGTTGAAAATTATACCAATATGTAACCACTCAAATCACAATAAGAGAACATCGCCAGTCCTGTGACCTACTCAGACCCCTCCAACTCCCTACAGGGAGTCACTATCTTGACTTTTACGGTGTTCAGTCATTTGTGTGTTTTTTTCTTTTTTTCCCCTTGTAGTTTCCCTCCTAAGGAAATATTAGTCTCTTTTACTTGCTTGTGCGCTTTGTAATCATATTATTCTGTAATGTCTGGCTTCTTTTTACAACGTTATATTTCTAAGATTTGCCCATGTTGCATCATGTTGCTGTAGCTAACTTTTATTGCTGTATAATATCTCATTTTATAAAAAGTCCATATTTTCTTCATTCTGTTCTACCACTAATGGACATCTGGGTGGTTTTCATTCGAGGGCTGCTGATGACTAACACTGTTCTTGCACATTCACCCTGTGCACATCAGCACTCATTTGTGTGGGGGTCTTTCTAGGAGAAATTGCTGAGTCACAGTGACACTGCATCCTACTACCTATTTTCCAAAGTATCCCATCATCCTGTGCGCCCAGCAGCAGGGAGGCAGGATTCCCTCATTTGTTCTTGTCAGAGTCTTTAATTTTTACCAATCTGATGGTTGTAGTGTCATTTTGCTATAGTTTTATTTTTGTATTTTCCTGTGTTTGTAGATTAATTTTGAGCTAATCTTGTCTTTGAATCTAATGGGCACTTATGTATATTTTAGAGACTCTAAAATGGGAATGGCTGCTTCAAAAATCAGACCTAATAACTTTTAGACACAGAGTTAAAATGTCAAGGAGTTGAACAACTAGCCTTATGAAGCTAACTCTGAAATACAACTTGCTTTTATTCACTTAGCCTCAATCCCAGCATGCCCTTGGAGTCTGCCTCGATCTGTATTTCAAAGCTCATATGACAGCCACTCTTTGCAACATTCCTCAGATGATGAACTTGGTCCAAACCCAGTAAAAAACCAATCAGGGCATCACTAATGACTCCACTGGAGCCTCTGCTAATTTTACCTATTTTGGCGAAAGCTCAAGATGAGTGAGGAAGACACCCCTAATGAAACCAGCCCCGTGTCCACCACTCCTGACTCTGTGTCCCAGGAGAGGTGTTGGGGAGGGGGGTGAGAGGGAGGGGAGAGAGCCAGATGTCTACCCTGAAGCTCTGTCTCCCCCAAGCCTCAGGTTCCCCACTCTGGAGCATTGCACTGCTGGCGGGGAGGCCGTGCTGCCCGAGGAGCAAGAGAAGTGGAGACAACGGACAGGCCTTCTGGTCCACCAGGTCTACGGACAGTCAGAAACGGTAGGTGGATGGGCCCCTCTGGGCCATGCAGCCCAGCAGAGGAGCTGAATCTGCCAAAGCGTGTGCACAGGCCCCACTGTGCGCACAGCCAGCAGAGGGGCAGCTCTGGAGTTCTAGGCTAATTGGCCCCAAAAGTTTGCAGAGAGACGATTCACACACAGTCTTTGACTTGTCAAGACCTCAGTGTGCTGACGACGATTGGAGAAAACTTCCCAAAGGGTCTGAGGACAGGGACTGGGTCCCTGGGATCAGGGGAGCCGGGAGGAGCGATGGCAATGGAGGCGCCTCCTGCCTCACGGAGGCCCCGCCGGAGAGTGCTGCCCACGTCACCCTCCCTCCCTAAGCAGCAGCCACAGGGCCAGGCAGGAGCTGGGCTCTGAAGCTCACCTCTGGGTGTATGAGGGCAGCACACAGGTTTGATTGTGGGGCACGAGCAGGAGGGGAGGAGGGAGCACAGGCATCTCACAAACACACACACACACACACTGTCACCCCCAAGGTGTCACTGAGCACGCAGTGGGCAGGCCGTGGAGTCTGCTGTGCTGGCATCTTCAACCCCCTGATGCGTAGGGCAGGCTCTTTTGGTCCTAATTCACATATTTGTCTGACGGTCTGTTGTTGTTTTTTTAAAAAAATGTTTTATTTTAGTCAGTTAAGTGGTCTGATTCCAGGCCTGAGAAATGTGAGGGCTCGAGGCCTGACCTTGCATGGCTGCCAGTTCACTTTTGGAAAAGAGAAGCACAGGCTACACCCATAACGCCAGTCCCTTGGCAACGACTGTTTGAAGCCACAGAATACTCCCTCCTCGCTGCCCGGAGCCTCATTTCCCAAAGCCCTTGCAACCTGCTCGCTCACCTGTGGGCGATTCCGTGTCCTGAAGTGTGAGCAGCAGCTTGGAGAGGGAGGCCTTCCTCTCCCAGGAGCTCAGGTGTCAGTTCCTCTGAGCATCGCCCATGGCAGCTTCAAGCCCATGGGCATAGGTGGGACCGCCAGAAGCTGGGCTTCCCAGTGTCCAAACTGGGAGCAGAATGCTGACCCTGCGGGTGGTGGCGAGGGGAGGGGAAGGGGTGTGTTCACCCCCAGGCTGTGCCCAGCCTGCACATCCCCCAGGGCCGGCCCCCTGTCCTCACTGATGTGGGGGGTCGTGCACCAGGTGTCAGGGGTGCAGAGCCCAAGGGGCCGTCTCCATGCTCAGACGCTTGTTTTCTATGGAGGGAAACACCCACAAAAGTCAGTACAATGCCCTGTTGGCGACAACAGAAATGGGGGGAAAGTACCACCGAAGGAGGGTCACCCAGGCCTTCTCCTGGGGCCTGAGTCTGGCTGGTTGCCCTGAGGAGCCAGGTGAGCTCATGGGTGTGGCCTGTGCAGCTTCCCCCACAGGCTCTGAGAGGGGGTGCCGGCCCGACCCCTCTGACAGAGGAGACCCATGGCATCACCTCATCTTCTGATTGTGAAGGCTTCCCTCTAGGACAGATGTAGCTTCAGAGAACCAGGAAGGAGGCAGAGGTCACCAGGAGGGCAATGGGGTGGGAGGGTTGGCAGAGGAGCAACCTAAGTGATTTCAGCACAGCCCCGAGGGCAGATGGGGCAGGGATCCTGTCAGCTGCAGTCTTGAGTAAGTGTTGGTCAAATGGACACAAGCCTGGCCTGCAGCGGGCACTCCCCCACCCACAACCCGCCCACAGCCCCGTGCTCAGCCCTTTGCTCCTTTCTTGGCCTCCCCCCCCACGGGACCCTGTGGCCGAGGATGCAGAGCTCCCAGCTCCCCACAGGCTCTGTGAGCAGCGACACATGACCCCTGGGAGCAGGTGTGCTGTGTGTGGTTCTTGCTGCTCTGTGATCCGCCTGCACCCTTTGACCACTGGTATTCTCTTCCTTTTGTGCACAGGGATTCACATGCGCCACCCTCCGGGGATCACAGGTCAAGCCTGGTTCCATGGGGAAAGCCATCCCACCCTTCGATGTCCAGGTTTGGTGCTAAAGGCGGGGCCAGGGAGCACTGAGGGCTCAGCTGGGAACAGACCCCGTGTGACACCAGGCGGCAGAAGCAGCCGTGCCCCCTGCCCGCGGTGTCCTTCCTCCTCTCCTCCGAGTTCCCTCTGATTTCCTGGGAGGTTTCAGTACTCCCAGCCGAGGCCGCACACAGCCGTGGCACACGGGACCTGGAGGAGCGCCGGCAGCTCTGTCCTCCCGCCGGGGCTTTTAGCTTGTCCTGACCCTGTTTTGTAGCTTGAAGACACATGCGACGTCCACGTACCAGGAAACAAACACACCCATGACTTGCTGATTTCAAAGACTTGACAGCTTCGCCCTGTTTTCTGCCAGGGACCTCCCCATGGTCCCCACTGGTGTCACACGCATAAGCCAGGCAGAGCTTGGGTGGGCAGGAGTGCTGGGAGCCCTGCAGGGGGACTCACAGACCTCTTGCTCCAGATCATCGACGACGACGAGGGCAACATCCTGCCGCCCAACACTGAGGGCAACCTTGGCATCAGGATCAAGCCCACCAAGCCCATCGGCCTGTTCATGTTGTATGAGGTGAGGGCGCCCTGCCTGCCGCTCCCTGTCCCAGGCACCCCTGCAGCGAGAAGGGAGGGGACTCAACTCTGCATCCTGAGACTCCTCCCATCTCCGTTATGTGCTCCAGTTCAGTGAAGCCAGGTCTAGTTCCCCCAAAGCTCACAGCCTTTCCTCTCCTAACCCATGTGACTGATGGGGTAGGGAAGCCTGGCTTCGGGATCATCGGACTTGGGGCTGATGATTAAGAATGCCGGCTTCGGCTGGGTTCACATGCTACCATCCAGTTTCCCAACAGGGTGGAAACAAACCTAGTCACTGTCCTGAGCCTCCTGAGGCCTCCCCTCCCCCACTTCTCAGACACACCGCCTGCAGACCTTAGGAGTCATGTGTTTCCCCGTGACAAATAAACGGCAGATCTAAGATTCAAACCCATGTCTTTCAGCCCCAAAGCCTAATGGGAAATCCAGGGATTATAGAACCTGTGATGGGCTCTAAGGAAACTGCCCAGATAACCCCTAGCCCTCCCAGGGTAGTAGAGGCCACTCAGGAAACTCTCAGCTTCCACGATGGGCCCTGGAAGGGTGGGCACACCTGAAATTGATCTCAGATTCCACCTCCTTTCTCCCAAAGAACAGCCATCAGAGGCTCTCTCTCTTGGAGTCACTGTTGTCATCACTCTGGCCTCCAGGGGACGCTGCTCCTCATGTGATACTATCAACCAACAGTAAAAAACGCTGGCTAAACCATTCTTTGATTTTGTTTATCTTTTCAAAGAACCAGCTCTGGGTTTCATTGATTTTTTGTATTGGTATTTTTTTTCCATCTCAATGTCATTAGCTTCTGCTCTAATCTTATTTCCTTCCTTCTACTTACTCTGGGCTTTTCTTGTTGTCCACTTTGTAGTTCTTTAAGTTGGAGGGTTAAATAATTTATTGTTAATTTTTCTTGTTTTTTGAGGTATGCCTGTAGTGCTATGAACTTCCCTCTCAGGACTGCTTTTGCTGTGGCCCAGAGATTTTGAGTTGTGTGTTTATTTTCATTTGTTTCCAAAAAGGCTTTAGTCTTTATTTTTTAAATACATTTTATTGATTTTTTACAGAGAGGAAGGGAGAGGGATAGAGATTTAGAAACATCGATGAGAGAGAAACATCGATCAGCTGCCTCCTGCACACCTCCTACTGGGGATGTGCCCGCAACCAAGGTACATGCCCTTGACAGGAATCGAACCTGGGACCCTTCAGTCCGCAGGCCAACGCTCTATCCACTGAGCCAAACCAGTTAGGGCTATTATTTATTTCTTGATGTTGTCGGTAACCCATACTTTGTTCAATAACATGCCATTGAGCCTCCATGTGTTTGAATGTTGTTGGGGGGCTTTTACTGTAGTTGATTTCTAATTTCATTCCACTGTGATCTGAGAAGATGCTTGATATGATTTCTATCTTCTTGAACTTGTAGAGACTTGTTTTGTGTCCTAACATGTGGTCTATCTTTGTGAATGATCCATGTGCACTTGAGTAGAATGTATATTCTGCTGCCTTGGGGTGAAATGTTCTATAAATGTCAGTTAAATCCATCTGATCCAGTGTGTCCTTTAGAGTCACTGTTTCCTTGTCACGTTTTTGTCTGGAAGATCCAGTGAAGTCAGCAGGGTGTTAAAGTCCCCTGCTATGACTGCATTGTTGTCAATCTCTCCGTTAAAGTCCTCTAGCAGTTTTTGGAATATATTTAGGTGGTCCTATATTGGGTGTATATATGTTTACCAGGGTTCTATCTTCTTGTTGGATCCATCGCTTTAGTATTATGTACTAAAGTGATCTTTGTTGTCTTTTGTGATGGCCTTCATTTTTAACTCTATTTTTTCGGATATGAGTATTGCTACTCCTGCTTTTTGTTCCTTTCCATTTGCATGGAAAACATTCTTTTCGATTCCTTCACTCTCATCCTGTGCATGTCTTTTGTTCTGAGGTTGGCTCATATTTTTGTATCCATTCAGTTATCCTATGCCTTTTGATTGGACCATTTAATCCATTTACATTTAGGGTTATGGATAGGTACTTATTTGTTGCCATTTTAATTCTGTATGTGTAGGTTTCTCTCTCTGTTTCTCCTTCTCATTACAGCAGTGCCTATCGCATTTCTTGTAATGCTGGTTTGGCGGTGATGTATTCCTTTGGCCTTTTTTTATTTCTTTTTGTCTGGGAAGCTCTTTATTTGACTGTCTATTTTGAATGATAGCCTTGCTGGTTATAGTGATCTTGGTTTCAGATCCTTGCTTTCATTACCTTGAGTACTTCATGCCATTCCCTTCTGGCCTATAGATTTTCTGATGAGAAGTCAGGTGTCAGCCTTATGGGAGCTCCTTTGTAGGTAACAGTTTGCTTTCCTCTCGCTGCCTTTAAGATTCTCTCTTGGTTTTCAATTTTTGGCATTTTAATTATGATATGTCAGGGCACAGTCCTGTTTGGGTTCTTCTACTTGGGGTTCTATGTGCCTTCTGAACTTATGTGACTTTTTCCTCCACCTGGTTAGAGAAGTCTGCCATTATTTCATCAAACATTGACCAGCTAGATACTGCACGGCCCATACTAGGGACTGAGCCGACAACCTGGGCATGTGCCCTGACCAGAAAGTGAACTGGCAACCTTTCGGTATATGGGATGACGCTCAACCAACTGACCCACACAGGCCAGGGCCACAATCTTTCTTGGTGGATGAGATGAGATAGCACTTAGGGAAGAAAATTCATTTAGCAAATGTTTATTGACACCTTTCATCTATTCAGCTACTGTGTTATATTAATATCAATTGTATTATACTAATATCAGTTGTCAATGTGTTCTGTGCATTAATTGACCAGTAGCATGCACTGAGTGTTTGCATGTAAAGCAAATAGACTCAGAGAGATTTACAAAAGTTGCACAGGTGCCTGGCGGAATGAGAGGCAGGATTCAAACGCAGATCTGAGACCCAGGTTGCAGCTCAACACCTCTAATCTCACTGCCTTTAACAAGAGCGACGTTCTCTTTGCAGAATGACCCAGTGAAGACAGCCAAAGTGGAGTGTGGGGACTTTTACAACACTGGGGACAAAGCAACTATAGATGAAGAGGGCTACATCTGGTTCCTGGGGAGGGACGATGACATCATCAACGCCTCTGGGTAGGTGTGGCTGACCTGGGGCCTGGCAGGCTCTAGCTTGCTTCACCATTCCTCCATGCACTGGGGATGGGACCCTCAGGCTATACCTGTTGCAGCCATGTCTACAGGGCCCTGGCCCGGGGGTATCTGTGCATCTCCCCTAACATCAAAATAAAGTTCAAGAAGGCCTGGAAGTGCAACCACAGTAGACACTGTGAAATTTAAAGAGGGGATATAGGATTGGAAAGGGAGACTTATGTAGCCCCTATCTGTCCCCATTGGTTGGGGGAAATTATTCTCTGTGTTCCTCTAATTAATTGAATGGGACACATATCACAGAACAACAACAAAAACAACAGCAGATAAGCTTATGGAGTACTTACTGTGTGAAAGTCCACTCCTCTGTGCTTTGCCTAACCCAGTAGATGCCATTAGTTGTGCCTATTTTATAGATGGGAACAAGGAGTCACTGCTAAGTGAACTAAGTTGCTGAAAGTTTCCATGGTTGTACAGGGTGAAGCCCAGATTTGAACCGAGGCAGTGTGGCTCCCCATCTGTTGTCCGCTTAGGTGATGTAGGGAGAAAAAGTGACACAGTAACAACTTCCCTTGGATGCATCAGGGAAATTAAGTTGCTTTACTTTTTAAATTTCTAAATGAGATGCTGATGTAGTGAGACAGAATTTCCCTAAACGTTTAAGACCAAGTCTGAGGCTCCCAAGAGTACAGTAAGAGTCCTGCTGGGAAGCTCCTGGTGCCACGCCCACAGCCTCAGGAGGACAGCCTTCCACCCCCACCCGCCCACCAGAGGCAGTGAGGGGAGACTTGGGAGCATCTGAGCCTGGAATGCCCAGGTCTCCACATCCTGGTCCCATTGCGGAGCCTTTTCACAGGCCTCTGGCTCTCGTGAAGGTTGCCCTCTGTGCCCAGGGAAGCTGTGACTCCCAAACATGGGATTGGAGGGCCTGGGTCACTTCAGCCCTGGCATCTGCTCAGACCCAGAGCAGGAACCCTTGGTCCCACAGGTACCGCATTGGGCCGGCAGAGGTGGAGAGCGCCCTGGCTGAGCATCCGGCGGTGGCTGAGTCAGCTGTGGTGAGCAGCCCGGACCCGATCCGAGGGCAGGTGAGGAGCAGGACAGGAGGTCACGGGGTCTGCGTGTGGGCACTGGAAGGCTGGTGCAGGGAAACTTCCAGAGCAGTTGGTGTGCGCAGCACACTTACACCGTGTGGGCATCAGGAGGCACTGTGGCATCACCCGTGACATCCTGACTAGCTATTGGGTGAGCTTACTCATTTAGCCCTCACAAAAACCTATTGAGTTAGAGACTCTTCCTTATTATACCCTTTTAATAGACAAAGAGACAGCATAAAGAAGTTAAATAACTTGCCCAGATTGCACTGTGGTGGAGCCAGGATGGAAATCTGAGCACTCTGTTTCCAATGCATTCATTGGGTTTATTGAGCACCTACTCTGTACAAGCCCCGTGCAATTAAATGGGGACATAAATAACAATATAAAAGCAATAAGTTCAGCCCAGCCTGTGTGGCTCAGTGGTTGAGTGTCGACCCAGGAACCAGGTGTGATTCCTGTCTGGACTAATGCCAGGTTGCGGGCTAGATCCCCAGCTGGGGGCCTGCAGGAGGAAGCAGGGTGATGATTCTCTCCCATCATTGATGTTTCTATCTCTCCCCCTCCTTTCCTCTCTGAAATCAATAAAAACATTTTAAAAAAAATAAAATAGAATCAACAACTACTTAAAAAATAAAAAGAGTAAGACCAATAAGTTACCAACAATTATTAAATGCCCACAAGGTTCCAGGCACAGAACTGTACATACATTAGTGGTAAAAATGATGATGAAAACAATGATGCTGGGGGTAATAATAAAGTTACACTGGGTGCGTGTTTTATGTGTATCATCTCATGGAATCTGAACATCAGGCCACCATGTCCAGCTCCCTGGGATGAACCTGTACTCTGCACAGGTCACAGAGAAGGAATTTGAGGTTAAGTGATTTTGCAAGGGAAAGAGGAGAAAATGGAAGTATTTGGGTTTGAACCTGGCCTTGTCCTTTTCCAAAGGCTCAGGTGTCAGCTTGCGTTGCCATTCATTGCATAAACACTTTTTAAACCAGGCAACTGGGTGGCACTCACCCTGAGCCCCGGCTCTGGTTCTGCGTTGCAGGTGGTGAAGGCCTTCATTGTCCGGACCCCACAGTTTCTGTCCCATGACCCGGACCAGCTCGCCAAGGAGCTGCAGGAGCACGTGAAGGCAGTGACAGCCCCGTACAAGTACCCGAGGAAGGTGAGTGGGGCCGATGCTCGCGCCCTCCCGAGCTCTGCTGCCCCCAGTCTGGTCGGGCGGCCGGGAGACGCTGAAACCGCACACAGAACGAGCATTTTCTCTGCAGAACAAGCAATTCGGCGTAGGGGTGGATGCAGCCAACTGAGTGGGATGGAACCTCTATTCTGGGTCGGACTCTGGGTCGGACCCACATCCCAAAACGTGCTGCACATTACCCTGAGGGCAAAAAATATCAGACCGGTGCCCAAAGCTATCCAAGGAGGCTATTTAACATCCTTCAAAATTTGAAAAAAGACATCCAAACCAGCCGCTTTCTAACTATTCCTAAGCATGATTCAAACTAAGAAATACATTCTATTGCACTCAATACTTACTTATGTACACAACAAACGAGTGTTAACAAAATTATATTTATCCTTAAAACATGTCGTCCATTCTTGTACTTTTTATTCTACTGCATTGGTTTTTCTGTTTACAGATTTATTTATTGTCAATCTTCACCTGAGGATATTTTTCCCATTGATTTTTAGAGAGCGTGGAATGAGGGGAGGGAGGGAGAGAGGACAAAAGAAAGAGAGAGAGAGAGAGAGAAACATTGACGTAGAGAGACACATCAATTGGTTGCCTCCTGTACTAGAGCCAGGGATGGAAACTGCAATCCAGGTACATGCCCTGAACCTGAAATCAAACCTGAGACCCTTCGTTGTGTGGGCCGACGCTCCGACCCCTGAGAAACACTGGCCAGGGCTGCATTTGTCCAATAGAGAAGTTATAAAATTATTTGTGAAATGTAATATTACCTGGTAATTTTAAATGATGTAGGTTTTTTAATTTTTAATATAAAGGTACCACAATATATTGTTAAGACAAAAAGCAGGCTATGAGAGAATATACATAATATTATTGTATTTGTTTAAAAACATAGTTTGAAAGGATACGGATGCCAACAGCTAACATTTCCTACATTGTCTGAATGTTTATAGTCAGTGCATCTTGTAAAGCTGTGTAGTTAACAGTTACTGAATATTTAGTTCATGTGCCAGGCCCTGGATTCAATGCTTCACGTGCATTATTATTTCATTTCATCCTCTCCGCAGCCTGAGATGGTCTAACCATGTATTTTACGGAGTTGAAATTGAGGCTCAGAGAATAGAGTTAATACAGGCAGAGCTGGACCTCCAACCACGTGTCTCCAACAGCAGCAGCGTTCTTGCTTTTGATGTCAGACTCTGCTGCCTCCTAGAGATAGAACAGGGATGTGTACCAGTTAGGACGGGCTATGTTACTGTAACAATCAGCCCCAAAGCCATGTGGCTTATTCTAGGGAAGGCAGCTGCCATGCTCATGCCCCATGCCCACCCTGGTCTCCTGGGACCAGGTAGAGAAGCAGCCACCAGGCAGGGACTTGCCAGGTGCAGTCAGAGAGGGACAGAGAGGGTGGCCAGGCTCAGAGGTTCCGACTTTCCTGTGAGAGGTGGCACGCTTCACTCCCCCACATTTCATTGGTCAGAGCATGTCACAGGGCTGCAGCCAGCTTCAGGAGGTCAGGAGGAGGACCTGACATACTTGGCCCCCACCATTGAGGCCACCACCGGCTGCAGCCTGTTTGAGGGACATGCAGGGTGAAGGGAGGAGTGGGGACTGGTAGGAAGTGACAGCAGGACTCAGGATGGTTTGCTTTCTCCTCACCCAGGTGGAGTTTGTCCCCGAGCTGCCCAAAACACTACTGGCAAGATCAAAAGGAGTGAACTTCGGGAAAAGGAGTTTGGTCAGATGCAACGGCAGTAAATTCAGCATCCCTTCTGGGTGTGACCTTGGGCACACCCTGGCTGCCTCGGTGCCCCCACATGGCGGGGCGAGGGGGGCTGTTGAGGGCTGATGGGGAAGGGCCCAGGACGGCCAGCATTCCCGCATTTCTGTCCTTTTAAGTGAACATCAGTCACTACCCAGCCTCCAAGGCCCTTGTTCCTTTGGATGCCCAGGCGGGCGCTCAGATCGGGGCTGAAGATAATAAAGTGCTGACATTGACATCAGGGTGCTCCTGCGTTGTGCCTTCATCATGTACATGAACCTGTGCTGAATGCGGTCCCTCCTTGCTCCCCTCCCCCTGGAGAGAGCACAGGGCCTGATTTTCACTCCTGTTGCCTCCCGCACACACCCCCCAGTGTTCCCAGGTGGCCCTGCACGTCCAGTCGATGTCCAGGGCCCAGAGTTCTGGGAGTGATGCTCTGAGCAGCCCAGGCACCTGCCTCAGCTGGGTCCCAGCCTAGGCCCGGGGTGGGCAAGGGAGTGACCAGCTCTCCAGGGACCGGGTTCCACAGGACTCTCCCAGCTTCTCCAGAGGTGCCCCATCCCTCATTCCTAGGAGGGCCCAGGGGCCTAGAGGTCTTAACCCTCAGCTTACCCCATGTGCACCCACCCACGCATTCCTTCTCAGGGATCCAGGATCTTCAATGCCCTTCTCCCAGGGCCAGAGTCCTCCCTAAAAACTCCCCTCCACACTCTTTCAGTTCTTTCTGTCACCAGAGTCTTCCCCACCTTCTCCCCAAACCTGGGCATGGGGTTCTATGAACTGACCCTTCACTTCATCCATCCTTCAGATGGGACCCCCAGGTGCACATCACAGGCTGGGAGCAGCAGGGGCAGAAGGGGCTCAGCCTGGGGTGGGGAAGGAGCACATATTGTCTCCTTCTCCCTCACTCCTGGGAGTCACTCTTAGGGAGATCCCCTCTAAAGCTGCTGTTTCCCCAGGGGCACAGACACACAAACTCACAGGGAAATATACAGACACAACAAGACAGAGACAGCCAGACACAGACACCCCAAGGCCCACCTGGGCACTCAGGTGCAGGGATCATGGCCAGACTCACACAGACTCACACTGTAAACATGGGCAACAGCACCTTGGGGAGAACACACACACACACACACACACACACACACAGATACAAACACTCAGGGCCGCCTGAGACAGCCGCAAAGGGCGCGCGCATGCGCGCGCGCACACACACACACACCAGCACAAACATACTTGGAAACAGAACACAGACATAAAGAGGAACACAAATACACAGATACAATCAGGAACATCCAAAGGGGCAGCAAATTCACACACACACACACACACACACACACACACACACACAAAACAAACACTTCCAAAATACTAAGTCATATTAATTCAATACATTAAGAATTAAGGTACTGAAGATGGCAGCATAGGTAAACACCGGAGTTTGCTGCCTCGCACAACCACTTCAAAAATACAACTAAAAGACGGAATGGACATCATCCAGAACCACAGGAAGGCTGGCTGAGTGGAAATTCTACAACTAGAAGGAAAGAGAAAAGCATACCGAGACTCAGAGGAGGTGCGGTGCGGAAGAAAATACTAAGATACAGAGGCGCACACGGAGCGGGCTGGTGGCTGAGGGCGCGGTTGTCTTTTTCAATCAGGAGAGAGTCTCAGGCTCTGAGCTCCAGTTCCGGGCGAGTCTTTGGAGACCCAGACTCATACGGGAGAAGCAGGACTGCCTGGCATTGGTCAGAACTCGAAGGCAGCTTTCTCTCAGAGGTGCTTGCAGCGATTACTGGGACACTGAGAAGCAGGGCCTCTGAGGGCAGGACTGAGAGCAGCCATAACTGCTCACTCCACCCTGTTGATCCCATGGTACCTGCCGCAACCAAGCCCTACAGGGAGGCTTTTGCTGGATAGCCTCAGGCAAAGGCTAGATTAGCACCTCCCTAGAGATCCAGGAGCCAGGAAGCCCAGAGGTCAGAGTGGGACCATCCAGTTTGCAGCTTCTCGGACCCTTAAAGGACACACTCAGGGGGCAGACCCAGTGAGCACCAAAGCCCCACTGAAGCAAGTCTTGCCCTGGAGGAGTGTCTCCAGCACAGAAGTTCTCCCACTGCAGACACAGCTTATTCTCACAGCCAATTCGCCTGAAGGTCATTCCCTCCCAGTGTTAACTACAACAATCAAGGCTTAACTACAACAAGACTGTGCACAAAGCCCACAAAGAGGTGCACCAAGAGTGTCCACCTCAGGTAATTGGGGAGGCTGAACCACTGGGCCCTAGAGGACACTTAGCACAGAAAACCACTTTATCAACACAGGGAAGCATAAAAAATGTGGAGACAAAGAAACAGGACACAACTGACAGAAATGGAGGAAAGCAAACTACTGGATATAGAGTTCAAAACCACACTTTTAAGGTTTTTCAAGAACATTCTAGAAGCTGCCGATAAATTTAGTAAGACCCTCAAAAAGACTGGTGAGACCGCCAATAAATGTAGTGAGATCCTCAAGAAATCTAGACAGACCCTCGATGTTATGATAAAGGACCAACTGGAAATGAAGCATACACTGACTGAAATAAAGAATATTATACAGACTCCCAACAGCAGACTAGAGGATCACAAGAATCAAGTCAACGATTTGAAATACGAAGAAGCAAAAAACACCCAACCAGAAAAGCAAAATGAAAAAAAGAATCCAAAAATACGAAGATAGTGTAAGGAGCCTCTGGGACAGCTTCAAGCGTACCAACATGCGAATTATAGGGGTGCCAGAAGATGAGAGAGATCAAGATATTGAAAACCTATTTGAAGAAATAATGACAGAAAACTTCCCCTACCTGGTGAAAGAAATAGACTTACAAGTCCAGGAAGCGCAGAGAACCCCTAACAAAAGGAATCCAAAGAGGACCACACCAAGACACATCATCATTAAAATGCCAAGAGCAAAAGACAAAGAGAGAATCTTAAAAGCAGCAAGAGAAATAAAGTCAGTTACCTACAAGGGAGTACCCATACGACTGTCAGCTGATTTCTCAACAGAAACCATGCAAGCCAGAAGAGAGTGGCAAGAAATATTCAAAGTGATGAATGCCAAGAACCTACAACCAAGATTACTTTATCCAGCAAAGCTATCATTCAGAATTGAAGGTCAGGTAAAGAGCTTCACAGATAAGGAAAAGCTAAAGGAGTTCATCACCACCAAATCAGTATTATATGAAATGCTGAAAGGTATCCTTTAAGAAGAGGAAGAAGAAGAAAAAGGTAAAGATACAAATTATGAACAACAAATACACATCTATCAATAAGTGAATCTGAAAATCAAGTGAATAATCTGATGAACAGAATGAACTGGTGATTATCATAGAATCAGGAGCATAGAAAGGGAGTGGACTATTCTTGGGGGGAAAAGGGGTGAGGGAGATGCGGGCAGAGACTGAACAAAAATCGTGCACCTATGGATGAGGACAGTGAGGGAGTGAGGGCGGAGGGTGGGGTGGGAACTGGGTGGAGGGGAGTTATGGGGGGGGGGAAGAGGAACAAATGTAATAATCTGCACAATAAAGATTTAAATTAAAAAAAAAAAAGAATTAAGGTACTGCCCGGCAGGTGTGGCTCAGTGGCTGAGCATCAACCTTGGAACCAGGAAGTCAGCGTTTGATTCCTGGTCAGGGCACATGCTTCCTGGTCAGGGCACATGCCCAGGTTTCAGGTTCATTCCTCAGTAGGGTATGTGCAGGAGGCTGCTGATCAATGATTCTCTCTCATCATGGATGTTTTTATCTCCCTCTCCCTTCCTCTCTGAAATCAATAAAAATATATCTTTTTTAAAAGGAGCAGGAAAACACTTTCAGGTGTGATTACTACCTTAATGTGCTGATGGCTTCTTTGATGCACACATATGTCAAATATCAACAAGCTTTATTCATGAAAAAGGTGCTATTACACATAAATTATATTACAGTTAAGCTATAGGGAAAAAAATCTGATACAAAAACTCGTAAGGATTTTATGTTGTTGACAAACACATTGCATATATTTTTTACATAGTTAAAAAAGCTTAACTTATGAATTTACAAGAAAACATAAAACTAAAAAACAAATACCAACTTATAGTGGAAGGGAAGGTTATTTTTTCTGTTGTATATTCATGATATACCTGGATTAAATCCTTTGGAACATCACCAAATATATGTCTAAACAGTATAAAAAATGGAACACAGTAACCACAAAAAATGTATGATAAATATACAAATGAGAATAATATATATAAAGATGTTTATAGATATGGACATAATGGACAGAGATAGACTATAATAATACTGGTATTGTTATTTCAACAAAATTTAATCATAGACTTCTGGGCAAGATGGTGGCATAAACACTGTGCTCACCTCCTCCCACAACCACATCAAAAGTACAACTGAACTATAGAACAACCATCATTTAGAATGGCCTGAAATCAAGCTGAATGGAAGTCCTACAATTAGGGAATTAGGAGAGGCAGACAGTGTAACAGGCCGGTCACGTACCCATGTGTGGTGGCTAAAAATTGAAAGGGATATCTCAACTATGGAGGTAGCAAATGGGTCCTAGCCCCCACCCAGGATTCCAGTGCCAGGAAGAGAAGTCCCTATAACTTCTGGCTATAAAAACCAGTGGGAATTGAGGCTGAGGGAAACACAGGCTGCTGGAGTCCCAGGCAGTTCCTCTGAAAGACTCTCTCCCTCTGAGCTCCAGCACTGGGGCAGCAATTTGAAGGGCACCAGAGACATATGGTGAGGAACTGAATTGTTGAGCATCAGGGCAAGACCTGTGGGCAGCTTTCTGCCAGACTGGAGTGCTGGCAGAGGCCATTGCTCCTTAGATAAGCCCCTCCCTCCCCCAGCTAGCAGGCAGTTGCCATACTGGAGATTTCATCAACCTGGCTCACACTATTTGCCCTGCCCTGTGGATTCCAAGGCCCCATCCCAGCCAACTTTCAGGCCCATCCAAGCTGTCTCCAGTTACTTTTCCATATGAGTGGTCTGTCTTGGTTAATGCTTCAGACTTTCCTAAAATCTCTCAAACAAGCAGTATCTGGCCTCAGCATGCCCTGTACCTCTTACTAAGTGACCCCAGCCCTGACACTAGCAGCAGCCGGCCTTGGTTCTCAGCTTAGCCTTTCCTGGGTACCTCCAAGCCCCGCACAAGTGTCAGCCACCTACAGATTGCTTTGTAGCAACAGGTATTGGGTATGCAGAGGCCAGATGCTACTAGTTTAGGGTTTACGAAACTTTAAGAGCTTTTAGGAAAGTCCAAAGCATGATCCAAGCCAGGTTGATTGTAAGGAAAACTCAGTTACCTACAAAGGACCTTCTATAAAATTGACAGCTGACTTCTCAACAGAAACATGTCAGGCCAGAAGGGCTTAACATGAAATTGTTAAAGTGATGAAAAGCAAGGACCTACACTGAAGACTACTTTACCCAACAAGACTATCATTTAAAAGTGATGGAGAAATAAAGAGCTTCTTAGGCAAAAAAAAAAAAAATTAAAGGGGTTTGTTACCACCAAATCAATATTACAAGACGTCATTAAAAGGTCTTCCTGAAGAAAAAGACAATGAAAAAGAAGGAGGAGGCAGAGAAGAAGAAACAGAGGAACATAGTTAAAAGAATAAAATAGCAATAAATATGTACCTCTCAATAATCACTTTAATTGTAAATGGCTTAAATGCGCCAATCAAAAGACATAGGGTAGCCCAGTTGGTGTGGCTCAGTGGTTGAGCATCAACCTATGAACCAGGAAATCACAGTTCGATTCCCGGTCAGGGTACATGCCCAGATTGTGGACTCAGCCCCCAGGGTACAGCATGCAGAAGGCAGCCTATCAATGATTCGCTCTCGTCATGGATGTTTCTATCTCTCCCTCCCTCTCCCTTCCTCTCTGAAATCAATAAAAATATATTTATTTTTAAAGATATTTAATGCAAATGGGAAGGGGGGAAAAGCCCAGTAGCAATACTTATATCTGATCAAGTAGACTTTAAAACAAAGGCAATAGTAAGGGACAAAGAAGGACACTACACAATGACAAAAGTAGCAATCCAACAAGAAGGTATAACCCTTGTAAACATTTATGCATCCAACATAGGAGCACCCAAATATGTAAAGCATATCTTGATGAACATAAAGGGAGAGACTGGCAGTAATACAGCCATAGGAGGGAATTTTATTTTTTTAATATATTTTTATTGATTTTTCAGAGAGGAAGAGAGAGATAGAAAACATCAATGAGGAGAGAAAATCATTGATCGGCTTCCTCCTGCACGCCCCCTACTGGGGATCAAGCATACAACCCAGGCATGTGCCCCGACTAAGAATCAAACCGGTGACCTCTTAGTTCCTGGGTTGATGCTCAACTGCTGAGCCACACCAACCAGAGAAGGATAGACCACATTGTAGGACACAAAACAACTCTCAATAAATTTAAGAAAATTGAAATCATATCAAGCATCTTCTCTGACCATAATGGTATGAAACTGTTTTAATATCCCCACGAGTGACACACAGGATGCAAGATCAAATCAATGAGTCATTTAATCAATAAAGCCGGCGACTGCAAGGAAGAAGGGGCTCCAAATCTCGCAGTGCCCCCTTGGTCGAAACATCAGACTTATATAGGCAAATATCACAAAGGTATTGATTACATCCCAAGGTTTGGAATGAGGAACCTGGTTTGCAAAAAGCAGTTTGCTACAGAAGCTAGATTGAACAGATTAGTTATCGACAAAGGTTAATTATAGTTTCAGGTCTTTGGACCACCGAGTCAACGAAAACACATTATCTGGAGCCACTGAGGCAATTTAAAGTAATTGTGCTGTCCTGGTCTCCAGGTGCAGAGGAATGTGTTTTTTAAGACCAGTAAGATCACAATCAATGGGATATTCAAACCACAATCAATGGGGTATTCAATCAAATGGAATGATTTATATAGTTCAGAAAATCAAAATAACTTTTCTATTGTTTTAGCAAGCAAATAATTACAGAAGCCAGAACAGCAGGGTTAAAATATTAAACAGCAATTTTTACCCGAGATGGTTGCTACCATGCTTCAAAACTAGAAATCAATCACAAGAAAAAAACTGAAAAACACCCAGAGACATGGAGGCCAAGTAACATGTTACTAAACAATGAATGCATTAACAATGAGATCAACATAGAAATGAAAAAGTACCTTGAAATAAGTGAAAATGAGAACAACCCAAAATCTAGGTTACATGGGAAAGCAATTCTGAGAGGGAAAGTCATAGCATTACCAGCCTACTTCAAGAAAAATCTCAAATAAACAATCTAACTTTACAATTAAAGGAACTAGAAAAAAGCACAAGTGAGTAGAAGAAAAGAAATAATAAAGATCAGAGCAGAAATAAACAAAATAGAGTCTTAAAAAACAATACAAAATATCAATGAAACCAAGGGCTGGTTCTTTAAAAGGATAAAAAAGACTGACAAACCTTTAACCAGACTCATCAGGAAAAAAAGAGAATGACCCAAATAAATAAATAAAATAAAAAATGAAAGAAAAATAACAACTGATACCAAATAAATACAAAGGATTGTAAGAATATTACAAACAACTATATGCCAACAAATTGGACAATCTGGAAAAAGTGGATAAATTCCCAGAAATATACAATCTTCCAAAACTGTCAGGGAGAATCAGAAAATCTGAACAAACAGATTACAACTAATGAAATTGAAGCAATAGCCCGGCTGGTGTGGCTCAGTGGTTGAGCATTGACCTATGAACTAGGACAGTGGTTCTCAACCTGTGGGTCGCAACCCCTTTGGGGGTCGAACGACCCTTTCACAGGGTCACCTAAGACCATCGGAAAACACATATATAATTACATATTGTTTTTGTGATTAATCACTATGCTTTAATTATGTTCAATTTGTAACAATGAAATTGGGGGTCACCAGAACATGAACTGTATTAAAGGGTCACGGCATTAGGAAGGTTGAGAACCACTGAACTAGGAGGTCATGGTTCGATTCACAGTCAGGGTGTATGTTGGCTCGATCCCCAGTTGGGGGCGTGCAGAAGGCAGCTGATCAATGATTCTCTTTCCTAATTGATGTTTCTCTCTCTCTCTCTTTCTCTCTCTCTCTCTCTCTCTCTCTCTCTCTCTCTCTTCCTCTCTGAAATTAATAAAAACATATTTTTTAAAAATTGAAGCAGTAAAAAAAAAACTAAAAGAAAAACACAGCCTCCCAACAAGCAAGTCCTGGATTGAATGGCTTCACAGGTGAATTTTACCAAACATTCAAAAAACTAACATCTATCCTTTTCAAACTATTCCAAAAAATTCAGGAAGAGAGAAGACTCCCAACCTCATTTTATGAGGCCAACATTATCCTAATTGCAAAACCAGATAAAGACTATACAAGAAAAGGACATTGTAGGCTAATATCCCTGTTAAACATAGATGCTAAAATCCTCAACAAAATGTTAGCAAACCAGACAAAGCAATACATAAAAATATCATACACTATGATCAAGCAGGATTTATTCTGGGGGTCTAAGGCTGGTACAATAGTCACAAATGAATAAATGTGACACACCACATAAACAAAATAAAGGGTAAAAGTCATATAATTGTATCAATAGGTGCAGAAAAAGCATTTGATAAAATCCAACATCCATTTATGATTTTTTAAAACCCTCAGCAAAGTGGGAATAGAGGGAACATACCTCAGTGTGAAGACCAATTATGACAAGCCACAGCCAGCATCATACTCCGTGGGCAAAAACTAAAAATGTTTACCTTGAGATCAGGAACAAGTCAGGGATGTCCTCTTTCACCACTCTTATTCAACATGGTACAGGAAATCCTAGCCACAGCAATCAGACAAGAAGAAGAAATACAAGCATCCACATTGGAAAGCAAGAAGCAAACTGTCACTACTAGTATGTGCCGATGACATGAGACTATATATAAAGAAGCCTAAAGATTCCACCAAGAGACTACTGGAACTGATAAAAAGAATTCAGTAAAGTAGCAGGATACAAAATAAATACCCAGAAGTCAGTTGGATTTGTATACACCACTAATGAAATATCAGAAAGGAAACTAAGATCCCATTTACAATGGCATTTAAAAAAAAAAAAACACAAAAAAAACACCCAAAAACCTAGAAATAAGTTTAACCAAGGATGTAAAAGACTTGTACTTGAAAAATTATAAGACACTGAATAAAGAAACTGAAGAAGATTAAAAAAAAAGTAGAAGCATATACTGTGTTCATGGATACGAAGAATTATCATTAAAATATAGATACTACCTAATGCAATCTGTAGATTCAACACAATTCCTATCAAGGTACCAATAGCATATCTCACAGAACTGGAACAAATACTCCAAAAATTTATATGGAACCACAAAAGACCCCCCAAGGCCACAACAATCTTGGGAAAGAAGAAAAAGTTGGAGGAACCACACTCCCTGATATCAAACTATACCACAAGGCCATAGTGATCAAAACAGCATAATACTGGCATAAAAACAGACATATAGATCAATGGAACAGAATGAGAGCCCAGAAATAAATCCATGCCTTTATGCTCAATTAATATTTGACAAAGGAGGCAACAATATACAATGGGGTAAAGATGGTCTATTCAATAAGTAGTGTAAGAAAAATTGGACAGATAACTTGTAAAAAAATGAAATTAGACCACCTTCTTATACCACACACAAGAATAAATTTAAAAAGAAGTAAAGACTTAAATGTAAGACTCAAAACCATAAAAATTCTAGGAGAAAAAAATCCTAGATGAAAACATAGGCTATATATATATATATATATATATATATATATATATATATATATATATATAATATATAATGTCTATATATAATATGTGTAAAATATATATATTTATCCTAATATATAAAAGCCCAGGGTTGTAACACTGATCAAAACGGAAGGCTGACCAACCCGGAATTCCTTCAGTCAGCGCGTGACGACTCAGCACTGACTGCCCAGGGGGCTGAGACCCAGAGAGAGAGGCAGGGTCTGATCCCAGCCTCTGTGGCAGCTGTTGGTCAGTACTTGCCTCTCTCTTTCTCTCCCTCTTTCCTTCCGGCTTTGCCAGCAGTGGGACCTTTCTTCCTCTCTCAGCGGCCTGGGGGGCTGCTGTTCAGCCCCGCCTCTCTGAACAGGCCCGGAGATAGGCCTGGAGATGCTGACTGGCATAGAAACTGACCAATCAGAAGCAAATTTGGGTGCTTTGGAAGCCAATGGCTGCCTAAGAGGCGGAGCTTTTGACGTTGTTTGGCATAGAAACCGACCAATCAGAACCAAATCTGGATGATGTGGGGAGCCAATGGCTGCCTAGAAGGTGAAGCTTTTGAAATTGATTGGCATAGGAACCAACCAATCAGAACCAAATGTGGATACTGTGATGAACCAATGGCTGTCTAGGAGGCAGAGTTTTGAATGCTGACTGGCACTGAAACTGACCAATCAGAACCAAATATGGGTGTGGTGCAGAGCCAATGGCTGCCTAAGAGGCAAAGCTTTTGACGCTGACTGGCAAAGGAACCACCAATCAGAACCTAATCTGGGTGACGTGAGAGCCAATAGCTGCATAGGAGGAAGAGCTTTTGAAGCTGATTGGCATAGAAACCAACCAATCAGAACCAACTGTGGTTGCTGAAACAAGCCAATGGCTGCCTACGAGGCAGAGCTTTTGACACTGACTGGCATAGGAACTGACCAATCAGAACAAAATCTGGGTGCTGTGGAAGCCAATGGCTGCCTAGGAGGCAGTGCTATTGATGCTGACTGGCATAGGAACTCACCATTCAGAACCAAACCTGGGTGCTGGGAGAGCCAATGGCTGCCTAGGAGGCGGAGCTTTTGACATTGTTTGGCATAGGAACCAACCAATCAGAACCAAATCTGGGTGCTGTGGGAGCCAATGGCTGCCTAGGAGGCAGAGCTTTTGATGCTGACTGGCATAGGAGCTGACCAATCAGAACCATCTGGGTGCTCTGGGAGCCAATGGCTGCCTAGGAGGCTGAGCTATTGATGCTGACTGTCATAGAAATCAACCAATCAGAAACAACTGTGGTTGCTCCAAGGAGCCAATGGCTGCCAAGGAGGTGGGCCTTTTGATGCTGACTGGCATAGAAACCAATCAATAAGAACAAATCTGGGTGCTGTGGAGAGCCAATGGCTGCCTAGAAGGTGAAGCTTTTGAAATTGATTGGCATAGGAACCAACCAATCAGAACCAAATGTGGATACTGAAATGAACCAATGGTTGTCTAGGAAGCAGAGTTTTGAACGCTTACTGGCATTGAAACTGACCAATCAGAACCAAATGCGGGTGCGGTGCAGAGCCAATGGCTGCCTAAGAAGCGAAGCTTTTGACGCTGACTGGCAAAGGAACCACCAATCAGAAGCAAATCTGGGTGCTGTGGAGAGCCAATAGCTGCCTAGGAGGCAGAGCTTTTGACACTGACTGTCATAGAAACTGACCAATCAGAACCAATGGGTTCTGTGGGGAGGCAATGGCTGCCTAGGGGGCAGATAATATGACACTGACTGGCATAGGAACCAACCAATCAGAACCAAAAGTGGGTGCTGTGAAGAACCAATGGCTGCTGAGGAAGTGGATCTTCTGATGCTGACTGGCATAGGAAACAACCAATCAGAATCAAATCTGCGTGCTGTAAAAAATAAATGGCTGTCTAGGAGGCTGAGTTTTTGATGCTGACAGGCATTGGAACCGACCAATCAAAACCAAATCTGGGTGCTGTGAAGAACCAATGGCTGCTGAGGATGTGGAGCTTTTGACACTGACTGGCATAGGAACTGACCAATCCGAACCAAATATTTGTGACTGACGAACCCATGGCTGCCTAGGAGGTGGAGCTTCTGATGCTGACTGTCATAGACACCGACCAATCAGAACCAAATGTGTGTGCTGTGGAAAGCCAATGGCTGCCTAAGAGGTGGAGCTTTTGATGCTGATTGGCATCACTACCAACCAATCAGAACCAAATGTGGATGCCTGAAGAACCAATCACTGCTTTGGAGGCGGAGCTTCTGACAATGACTGTATAGACACCAACCAATCAGAACCAAATCTGGGTGCTGTGGGGAGCCAATGGCTGCCAAGAAGGCTGAGCTTTTGACACTGACTGGCATAGAAACCAACCAATCAGAACCAAATGTGCTCTGAAGAACCAATGGCCGCTTAGGAGGCAGAGCTTTTGACATTTATTGGCATTAAAACCGACCAATCAGAACCAAATGTGGATGCTGTGGGGAGCCAATGGCTGCCTAGGAGGCAGAGCTTTGATACTGACTGGCATAGAAACTGACCAATCAGAACCAAATTGTCCAGCAGAGGAAGGCAGTTGGGGGTGAGATCAGGCCTGCATTGGAGGCAGATGAGGGTGCTTTCAGGCCAGCAAGGGAAGGCTGTTTGGGGTCAAATCAGGTCAGCAGGGGAGGGCAGTTGGGGGCAACCAGGTCGGCAGAAGAGAACAGTTAGGGCCGATCAGGCAGGCAGTCAGGTGAGCAGTTAGAAGCCAGAGGTTCCAGATTGCGAGAGGGATGTCCGATTGGAGAGGGTGCAGGCTGGGCTGAGGGGACACCCCCCCCCCCGTGCACTAATTTCTTGCACTGGGCCTCTACTAACATATATATAAAATCCTATATAATAAAGTCATAATATGCAAATCAACCAAACAGTGGAACAACTGGTCGCTATGACACACACTGACCACCAGGGGGCAGATGCTCATCACAGGAGCTGCCCCCTGGTGGTCAGTGCACTCCCACAGGTGGAGCTCTGCTCAGCTAGAAGCTGGGCTCGCATCTGGCAAGCACTCCCGCCTCTACTGCAGGTGGGCGGTAAGGAGGGAGGGGTCCAGGACTGCAAGGAGAGCCCCAGACTGCGAGAGGGATGTCTGACTGCCGGCTTAGGTGAACATCTCCCAAGGGGTTCCGGACTGCGAGAGGGCACAGGCCGGGCTGAGGGACGAATCTCGTGCACTGGGCCTCTAGTATAATATATATTATACATATCCTCACCTGAGGATATGTTTTTACTGATTTTAAGGGAAGGGAAGTGAAAGGGAGAAAGAGAAAAAAAATCATTGTGAGAGTGAAACATTGATAGGTTGCCTCTTGTATGTAGCCTGAACAGGGGTCAAACTCTCAAACCAGGTATGTAACCTGACCAGGAATGGAACCCACAACCATTTTGGTGCATGGGATATTGCTCCAACCACCCATGCTGCCCAGCCAGGGCACAATATTCTTTTGATATGTCACCTCAGGCAAGGGAAACAAAAAAAAATAAACAAATGGGACCATGTCAAACTAAAAGGTGTTTGCATCTCAAAGGAAACTATCAACAGAATGATAAGACAACCCACTGAATGGGAGAAGATATTCACCAATGACACATCTGATAATGGGTTAATATCCAAAATTTATAAAGAACTTATTTAATTCAACATCCCCCAAAACAAACAATCTAATTTAAAAATAGGCAAAGGACCTAAACAGACATTTCTCCAAAGAAGACATATAGTCAATAGTCATATGAAAAGATGCTCAACATCACTAATCATCAGAGAATTGCATATTAAAAACACAATGAGATAGCACCTCACACCTGTCAGAATGGCTGTCATCAATAAACCTGGGTGCTGGGGTTTTATTTTGACAAAGATAAATCAACAAACAACAAGTGCTGGCAAGGATGTGGATGAAATGGAATCCTGGTGCACTGCTGGTGGGAATGCAGACTGGAGCAGCCACTGTGGAAAACAGTATGGCATTTCCTCAAAAAATTAAAAATGGAACTGCCTTATGACCCAGCAATTCCATTTTTGGGAATATACCTGGATAAGCCTGAAACACGATTTGAAACAATATATGCACCCCTATGTTCACCAAAATTTGGAAGCAGCCCAAGTGCCATCAGTAGATGAGTGGATAATAAAGCTGTGGTACATTTACACAAGGGCATACTACTTGGCTGTAAAAATGAAGAAAATCTTACCTTTTGTGACAGCATGGATGGATCTGGAAAGTATTGCGCTAAGTGAAATAAGCCAGTCAGAGAAAGACAAACACCATATGATCTCACTTATATGTAGACTCTAATGAACAAATAAACAAACAAACAAAATAAAAAGACATATATACAGAGAACAGATGGACAGTTAGCTGCCCAAGGGGAAGGGTATTGGGGGACTGGGAGAAAAATGTGAAGGGATTAAAAAGAGGAAAAAAAACTCAGACACACAACAGGGTGGTGATTACCAGAGGGTGTGGGGGGAGGTAGAAGAGGGTAAAGGGGAGATAAACAGTGATGGAAGGAGAGGTGACTTGGGGTGGTGAACACACAATATGATATACAGATGATGTTTTATAGAATTGTACACCTGAAACCTACATAATTTTATTAACCAATGTCACCCTTGAAATTCAATGAAAATGTAAAAGATAAATATTTTTTAACGTTTATGGATTTACACTATTCTTATTTATAGACACATGGCCTTTCATCCTGGGGGGGGGGGGGGGCGGCGCCAGGAAGTGACGTCAGGGTTCTAGGAGAGCAAGGTGGCTGTTGCAAGCCTTCTGAAAGGCCACGCTCTGGGAATTCACCCTGTGTCACTTCCTCCGCATTTTATTGGTCAAGGCAAGTCCCATGCAATGGGATGCAAAGGATAGAGATAGACTCTCTCAGCGCCGCCGGGTAAGAAAGGGGTTGGTTGAGGGTCATTTCAAGTTGGGGGAAGGTGCTCAACACAATCCGAGGTGGGGGACACGGAAAGAGGAGGGAAAGCCTTGTACTCAGAGTCCCAGGAATAACTGGGGTGTTGCTGCAAGTGCACTGGGCACCTCCCACCCTAAGCACCATGGGAAATAGGGCTTGCTTAGAAGGCTGCAAAGCTCAGCCCTCGCCCATCCTGGGCCATCCTACTCTCCCAACCTGAACAAGGAAAATGCAGGGAGAGTCAACAAGAGGAGGAAAAGAAGTAACCTACTGCCGCTGGGCAGGGGTTGGGAACCAGAATGTTCTAAATCTCCCCCTGAAAATCCACATGCTGCCCCATGCGGGCCGTGTTTCTGCTTTCTTTAAAGGAGACATTCTCAAATTCCACTCCCGGGGAAGTTCCAGTGGCTCTTAGGCTCTTACTGCTTTTAGAGCGATACCGCCTCTGCTTTGGGTCTGTCCTCTTTTTTCTTTTTTTTTTTTTTAATATATTTTATTGATTTTTTTACAGAGAGGAGGGGAAAGGGATAGAGAGTTAAAAACATTGATGAGAGAAACATCGACCCGCTGCCTCCTGCACACTCCCTCCTGGGGATGTGCCCGCAACCAAGGTACATGCCCTTGACCAGAATCGAACCTGGGACCCTTGAGTCCACAGGCCGACGCTCTATCCACTGAGCCAAACCGGTTAGGGCGGGTCTGTCCTCTTTAAAATGTTCTGTAAGAATTTATAACTTGTTCATGTTCTTTTTCAAAAGCTATTCACCATCACTTTCTTTGTAAAGAGATGGTGGGCTGGGGTGCTCTGCCCAGCATAATGAGGTCACATACTGGCAAGATGGGATGGGGGGGGTCCTACAATATGCACCATTTTAATACTTACATGGAAGTGTGGGTTTGGTAAGAAAACTAAACTTTCATGGTACTTTGGTTAGTCCTAAAGGGCTCCCGGGTAATAAAAAAAAATGCTTAACTACCTAAGTTTATTTTGTATTAAGATCATATTTGTGCAAAGTCCCACTGAACGCACCTCGAAGCCTCCAGTGCCCCGCATGGTCCCTAAAGCCGGCGAGGACCCCAGTGCATACTCTGTAAGTGAACGGATGAGCATCATCATCGTCATCCTCACAGGCAGAGGTGGGAGAATGCCCGGATCGCCGTGAAACACGTTATAACAGGAACGATGCCTGATCCTTGCATGAAGACCCTAATTGTTGTTGGGTTCCTGTTGCCACATGTGAGAAACAGTGAAAGAGAGAGGAGTATTTCAGACAGGCCCGGAAGTTAGGTTCAGAAAAAAATCTTAGCAGTCAGCATCTGGCCTTTCCCTTCACACAGCTTCCTCATCAGAGCGTCATTGGAGGTGTTACTCCCTGAACAAGTGCGAGTGAGGCGACTTTCTTCTGCACCAGCCATTCAATTCCTTCTTTTTAAAGTTAATCTATTTTCTTCTGATTTTGCAAGTTGTAAAAAATACAACTTTAGACCCTTATTCTGTGTTCAGCACCAGACAGACCAAACCTATACTCTGCCACGCAACACTCACTCAAATCATTGCATCTCCCCCGGTGTCGAATATATGACAAAAATTGGTTGTTCCCTAATGCAAAGTCAAAGGAAAATTTTTCTTCACTAACGACATCACACTGGGTGGGAAGTGTAGGGACTACCCATCTGATGGTCTTGAACTTTGTGGTTAAAGACTTTGAGAGATGACAGATTTGCCAGGGATTTGTCAAGAGTGTTCATTATACAGACTTTGAAATCTTGGACGGTGAAAGTTCATCAGAGTGCCTCTTGCAAGTACGATCAGTCTTTTCAGTACTGATTTGATGGTGCTTAACCACAGTGCATAGAGAATGGAGGTTTTCATTAGAAATTACTGATGTACTAGAGCGCATCCGAAAGGAAGAGGTATCGTTGGCCTATGGTTAAAATTTACAGTCTTCCCCCACGCCACCTCCCCACTGAACACCTGAAATGGAATTCTGGCTGCTGCAGAGGAACTGTTCTTAATGGCATTCCTGCAGCCCAGGGATGACCACGCCCATGAGGGCAAAGGTGCTGCTGGTTAAGTGACTGATGTCTTTAAAACCATGAACGTAAAACATGAAAACCTGGGTGAACGGTAATTGGGTGAGTGAAAGAAATTTATGGCTGACAGAAGGCATAAAAAATGCTGGATGCTCAGCCAGCTTTGCTCAGTGGTTAGCATAGATCTATGAACCAGGAGGTCATGATTCCATCCCGGTCAGGGCACATGCCCAGGTAGTGGGCTCAGTCCCCAGTGAGGGCATGCAGGAAGCAGCTGATCCATGATTCTCTCTCATCATTGATCTCTCTCTCTCTCTCTCTCTCTCTCTCTCTCTCTCTCTTTCTCTCCCCCTTCCTCTCTGAAATCAATAAAAATACCTTTTTTTTAACGGAGGAGCATAGTGTGTGGCTGGTTATGGAAGACCAGTCCCTCTGTTGATCCTTGTTGACTTTAGAACAACCTATTATTTTCGGTAGCTTTTTTTTTCTGGAAATAAAAATTTGACTGACATCTAAACATGGGAAATGAAATAAAACACACCCAATGCAGCGCCCCCAAAATCACTGGCCTGCATCTTCCCTTCCTTCTGCTGTGATGCCTGCCAGTGGTTGTCAGAATACACCTGGGGAAGGGGCACTGGGGGTCCCCTGGCGTTACCTGAATGAAGGTGGTGGGTTCCACCTGCAGGTGGAAGGTGCACAAAGGTGCCAATGCCTTCCCCACCCCACCCCCACCCACCCCCACCCCCACCCCAGCAGTCCGCACCTCTGCTCTGGCATTTAGGGCGGGTTGGCCTGCTGCCAGTTTGGGGGGGATTCGAGGGGGAGGGCGCTGCTGGGGAGAACCAGGAGGGTCTCCCCAGTTCACCTGCTCCCCCTTCCCCCAGTTCCCTTCCTGCGCGCGCCGCTCGGAGGGTGGCACCCCAGGCACTACGGAGGGGTCGGGGCAGGAGAGGGCTGACAGGTGGGGAGATGAGGCCAATGAACACAAGCTCCAGCTGCGGAATGGAGCTGCCAGCTGATTTGGGGCCCACCCACGCCCCTTTATGGAGTAAGGGGGCTTCTGCCAGGCGAGGTGTCCCCGAGTTGGGAATTTCTAAGATGAAAAAAGCCTTGCGAGGGTTACTCAAGACCCCAGGCGTTTACCCTCCTGGTCCCAGGAAGCCCTGCGGCGGATTTGCCAGGTGTGCGGGTGCTTGAGGGCATCGGCCGCTGCGCGTGGGCCAGCGTGACTGTCCCTGTGCGCGTTTTGCAGCTGCTGGATGTGTGACGCGGGGAAGGCGGATGCCCTGAGGCCGACCTCCGCCTCTAACACCCCGCAGGCCTCCCCGCGCGCGGGTCACCGGGCTTCTGGCCGGCCCACAGCCCAAGGAGCCGGCGGCCCCAGCCCGGAGCCGGGTGGCAGCGAGCGTGGCGGCAGGTGGCGGTGCACCCATCGGGCTCCAGTCGCTTCTCTGACGCCGCAGCCAGAGCGGAGGCTGGCGAGGTGCGCGCCCTCCGGTCGCGGGGCGGGGGCTGCGGCGCCGCGTGCCCTCCCCGAGGGCGGAAAGCCGAGCGCCCTTGCCACCTCTCCACCTCGGCGGGACGCCCGGCAGAGTGGGCCCCCTGTGAGTGCGCCCACAGCCCGGTGCCCCCAGGTCGCCCGCGGGCCGGTGACTCAGGTTCCCGCTGACGGTGAAAAGCGGGGTGCCGGCGGGACCAAACCAAAGCCCAGAAACCAAACGCCAGGTGGCGGGGGTGCGGTTCAGTGTCGCCGTCTGGAGAGTCAGAGCCTCCGGGCTGCGCGAATGTGCTGGGCTGCATATCTGGGCTTCGGCCAGACGGTCATGCTGTGCTGTCTGTTCCTAAAACACACAGATCGGAAGGTACTGACACCAGGCCAGGCCTTGAGATATGGTCTCATGGCCCCTTCCCAGCACGCTGTACTCTCTGTTCCTAGAACACATAGATAGGGAGGTAGTCACTGTATGATGCTATACTGTGTCGGGAACTAAGGTTTGGTAACTTTGTGGTTTTTACAAATAAAAACGCTGTAATCCTGTAGTCTGGGCTGCAGTTCAGCCTCTGCTCCGGCAGGGTGCTGTAGCTGTAGTCAGCTGGCCAGCTTAATAAAGGCTCTTAAATTTAAATTCTGAGTAGGTGGTCTATCTGGCTGAGTGATCCCCCCCCCCCCCCACACACACACACACACACACTCCCCGCAAGCACCAGCTCGCCGGCTCCCGGCACACTCCCCGGGGATGGCGCGCCAGAGCGCCTCCAGCAAGCGCAGCGGTGCCCTTTCCTCTAGACACGCAGAAGCGGCTTTTAGGAAAGAAACCACGCGACGCGAGGGCTCCCCCGCGGCCTGCCGAGGCGGGGGGGGGGGGGGGGCCGGGCTATGGGACTCGCAGGCGGTCAGTAGGCTCGGAACTTGGAGAGGCCACCGGCGGCGCCCGTGCCTCTGCGAGCGCAGCGGCCTGCCCGCGTCTCAGACCCCACGACCTATTCGGTCCCAGCATCCTCGTCCTGCGGCTCCACACGTCCCGGAGGGGGCACCGCTCCGCCCCGCCGGCGCCCAGCGCGCCCGCCGTGGCCCAGCGAGACCTGTGGCCCGCGCCCTCCTCTCGCCGCCCCTCCTCCGGCTCGGGCGGGTTTCGGGAGCGCCTCTGGGCGCCGCGGGGGCCCCAGCCCGGGCCCCCAGCCCCGCCTGCGTGGCAGGAGCCGCCGTCGACCTCGCTAGAGCGTTTTTGAAGGTGTGCACCGGGTCGCTGGAGCCCAGGGCGCGTCTCTTTCCGGCCCGGCCTGCCTCGCCCAGCCCCGCGGAGATCGCGAGCACCGGGCGCACCGGGCCGCCGCCGGTTCCACACCCGGCGGCGCCCACGCGGAATTCACCGGCGGCCGCCTCCTGCGATCAGGAGCGGAGGCTTCAAGCCGGTGTCGGAATAGACAGCCCGCCTCAGCGTCCACCCCCTGCCCTTTCCCTCCTGCAGAGAAATCGCCCGCCCCCACCCCCGGCCGCCGCTCAGGGCCCGCGGAGAACGCGCGGGGACTCTAATCTGGGCTGTGCGGTCACCAGGCGGCTCTTCGTCTCTTGACCAACAAACACTGACCCAGGTGGCCAGACAGCCGGACAGTGCCGTGTTACCCGCCGAGTTAGCGGAGTTGGCAAAGAAAGATTCCAGAGCCAAGAACTCAAAGTAGAAGAGAAGGTTTACTTAGAAAGTTACAGGGGTGGCAGAAATGAGCTGCATAGGCTCGGAAACAAGTTACAGAAGCAAAAGCTGGGCCCTTGGAGCTTAGGAGAGGGAAAGGCAAAGGTGACGCGCCAGGGGAAAGCCACGATGCCTTTCTCCACCCCCCCCCCTACCCCCCGCCCCCCCCCCCAGCTGCTCTCCTGCACAGAACCTCTGCTGAGCGGTGACCCCCTCATGGGCAGAGACCAGACCAGGGCTCCCAGCGAGCCCCCTTACGAGGCTGGGATCTAGCACGCACAGAGCAGGTGGAGGAAGCAACTGAAAAGAGAACTCGGAAAACAATCCTCTTAGAAAAGAAAAGGAAACACCAGTCAGAAAGGATATATGCACCCCTATGTTCATAGCAGCACAATTCACCATAGCTAAGATCTGGAAACAGCCTAAGTGCCCATCAGTAGATGAATGGATTAGAAAACTGTGGTACATCTACACGATGGAATACTATGCTGCTCTAAAAAAGAAGGAATTCTCACCATTTGCAACGTCATGGATGGAACTGGAGAGCATTATGCTAAGTGAAATAAGCCAGTCAATGAAGGAAAAATACCACATGATCTCACTCACTCATGGATAATAAAGACCATTGTAAACTTATGAACAAAAATAGATACAGAGGCTGGAACTGCCTGTCAAACTGCAGCAGGAAGGCCGGGGAGGGTTGGGGGGCAGGAGGGGGGTGGGTAAGAGATCAACCGAAGGACTTGTATGCATGCATATAAGCATAACCAATGGACATAAGACACTGGGGGGTAGGGGAGGCCAGGGGATTGTCAAGGGCAGGGAAAAAAAGGAGACATATGTAATACTCTTTGTAATACTTTAAGCGATAAAACAATTTTAAAAAAGAAAAAAAGAAAAGGATGGAGAAGAGCCGTAGCCTCCGGAGGGAAGAGAGGGTGGCGCCATCGCTGAATTGGAACCCGGGCAGATAGTTAAACCGCCAAGCAGTTCACAGCCCTCTCGCAGATCTCGTCTTCTGTGACCAAGGACGCTTAATTGACACTTCTCCCCAGCCAGAGGGTAAACAGCTTAAGTCACCCCAACTCGGGGAGATAGGGTGCAGAAATCCAATTAGTGCCATTTGTGTCCTGGCTGGTTTGGCTCAGAGTGGCGGCCTGTGGACTGAAGGGTCCTGGGTTCGATTCTGATCAAGGGCACATGGCCGGATTTCAGACTCGATCCCAGTGGGGCGGGGGGGGGGGGGGGACGTTCAAGAGGCAGCTGGTCAATGATTCTCTCTCATCATTGATGTTTCTATCTCCTTCTCACTTCCTCTCTGAAATGAATAGAAATATATTTAAAAACAAAACGATTAGTGCCTTTTGCCAACCACACCCAAGGACAGATGAAGTTAAGGGAATAAATCTCATTTTGGCACATCAGCAGAAAGCTAATGAATATTCTATTGAGAATCTCCCTAAGACACCCCCCCACCCCTGCAACTCCCAGCCTTTAAAACCTTTCAAAGTGAAGGTCCCGTGCCCGAGCACACCTGTTTCCATCAGCCCCATCATGCTGCTTACCAGGTTCCTGTTATTAATAGAAATAATTCAGTAGAAGAGCTATTGTAAAATATAGTTTTGAAAGTATGGAAGATAAATCACTTAAATGTAATTAAGATATTAATTCCCACCCCACTCCCCAAATTTGTTCCTAATAGGCTATGACCTAGTTTCCTTGCAGCACCGAAAGTATAAATCATCTTCAGGAAGGGACACGCATTACGGTGATTTCCTGCCATGGGGACGTTCTTCGTGTCTAGCCTGAAGTGTTGTTGCTTTAAGACGGGCCTAATACCTTTTATTCTGGCCCAGAAAGAGAAAGGAAACAAGCTTAGGCCATTGCGATGCTTCAAGAAAAGAGAACCAAAAGTCTGCTCAGCTGAACTTGAACTTAGCGAGGCTACTTGTTAGAATAACCACTTAGATGTCTTCTGTGAGTAAAATTTCCTGGGTGGTTACCACATGTCAAAAACTGTACTACAGTCTGGGGATAAAATGAGAATGAAACCCGATTATCTGTTTAGTCATGTCAGCTGAAGTCACACCTTTTGAATACCCTGCCCTTCTTGAAACAGAATATGGGAATAGAACAACTCTCTTTCCTCTGCCGGCTTCTGCTTACACACACTCCTACGAAGTGTGCAAACACACTCACCTGAGCCCGCATACCTGCCCCTGCTTTCACATGCATACACACTCATGCTCTGCTCACCCCGACATGCACTGTTGTAGGTGTCCATGTGTTTCCTCTCTTTTCTCAGCCTGTGGACAGGCCTGCAAGCCTCAGACCTAGTATGGACCTTGTCAGACACAGCTTGGATGTTGAACACCTTGAGCTCATTCCCGAAGCCCTGGCCATCAGGAGCATACATTTTTATCCAGAGTGAGAGAGCAGTATCGACCAGCTGCCTCCTCTATGTCCCCTACTGGGGATCAAGCCTGAAACCTGGGCTTGTGTCCTGGCCAGGAATTGAACTATGACCTCCCGGTTCATGGGTCGATGCTCAACCCCTGAGCCACACCAGCCAGGCCTCCTTTTTTATTTGAAGTATAGCACAGATTAAAAGTAAAGTGCATAGAGCACTATTCAGTCTACAGCTTGCAAATAATTTCCCTATGTTAGACCCTGTATTTGGGCTGCTGTAACAACATACCATGGATTAAACAGCAGGCCTCACAGGCCTGGAGGCGAGGAGCGGGACCAGGATGTGTCTCTTTCTGATTTGCAGACGGCTGCCTCCCTGCTGTGTCCTCATATGGTGGACAGAGTGAGCTCTGAAGGCTTTCTCTTCTTATAAGGGCACTAATCCCATCGCAGGGCCCACCTCCAAATACCCCACATACATGGGGGTTCGGGCTTCAGCATATGAATTGGGAAAGACACAGCGGTCAGTCTGTGACAGACACCCACGCAGCCACCACTTTACCAAGACATAACTGCGGAAGGTGCTCGTGCACCTCGTGCCATCGTCCACACTCCGTAAGTTAACGATCGTTCTTCTGCCCTCCATCTCCATCGATTAATTTTGCCTCTTTTGGCTCTTCACGTAAGTGGAATCACATAACACGTAATATTTTGTGTCTGGCTTCTTTCACTCAACATATTCTCTGTGAGTGCCCTCCTCCTTGTTGCATGGATGAGAAGTTTGTTCTTCCCGCCTGCTGTATGATATTCCATCCTGTGTATCAATCATAATTTATTTTTCCATCCTATTGTTGGTGGACATTAGGGTTATTGCCAGTTTGGGACTATTGTCTATGAGGAGTTTGAAGAATAAACACGAGTTTTTCCTGTGGAACTTGATAGGGCAGCCACTAAATAAAACCTGCAAACGGCCTGACCTGGGGCAACAAAGCCGTGGAAATGGGCTCGTTTTCTTGCAAGGCGCAGCCGATGTTGGACACTATTCATGATGAGGAGCTGGGCCATTGACCTCCTGGGGCTTCCAGATCTCTTAGGAGTCAAGGGCCCACCCAGACTTCTGTTTGGCTGTCAGCAGATACCCCAAGAGCAAAATGAGGCATAAATGACATCCTCGGGGTCAAAGGTCAGGCATGGGCTCCCTCAGGAGATTCTCTTCAAATGATTCTTTCATTCTCTGATTTAAACAAATTCTTACTCTGTCTTCTTTCAAACACGATTTGATGTGGCTTCTGTTAAGTGTCACAAACAGAAACAACAACAGGAAAACCGACTTAAAAATTATAAAACCTAAAGGAGACAATAAAAAAAAGTATGCCCCGGCCGGTCTGGCTCCGTGGACACAGCCTCGGCTATGGACTGAAGGGTCCCAGGTTCGATTCTGGCCAAGGGCACATGCCCAGGTTGTGGGGCTTGATCCCCAGTGTGGGGCGTGCAGGAGGCAGCCAATCAATGATTCTCTCTCATCATTGATGTTTCTATCTCTTTCTCCCTCTCCCTTCCGCTCTGAAAGCAATAAAAATATATTCTTTAAAAAATTATAAAACCTATTAGGAAAATGTAGATTGGAGCTGTGGGGTAGGGAGACTAATAAGAGTAAGGAGAAGTACAGCAAATTGCATATTGAGCTTCTTGTAAGGCAAGGCAATAAGGGAAGTGTGATGATTTCATCAAGAGTCTTGGAGGAGCTCTGGCCCAGAGGCTCAGTTGGCCGGAGCATCGTCCCATACACCAAAAAAGGTTTCAGGTTCGATTCCCAGTCGGGGCACATACCTAGGTTGCAGGTTCTATCCCTGGGTGGGGCACGTATGGGAAGTAGCTAATCAATGTTTCTTTCTCTCTCTCTTCCCCTTCCTCTCTCTCTCTAGAAAATTCAATCGAAACATATCTCAGGTGAGGATTTTAAAAAAAAAAGAGTACTTGGAGGAAATAATTGCATGATTAAATAAATTTCTAGACATTTTTTCTTAAGTCATTTTTTAAATTATATTTTTATTGATTTCAGAGAGGAAGGGAGAGGAGGAGAGAGATAGAAACATCAATGATGAGAGAGAATCATTGATCAGTTGCCTCCTGCATGCCCCCTACTGGGGATCGAGTCCAAAACCTGGACTTGTGCCCTTACGGGACATTGAACCATGACCTCCTGCTTCATAGGCCCTAAGTCATTCTTTCTAATAAATCCTGTACATAAAATAAATTCTTTACAGAGCAAAGTATAGAACAAAGGAGGTGTTACATAGCAGTTAAGAGCACCGGCTGCAAATGCTGGTTCCACTACCGGCTGGTTGTGTGACCTGGGCAAGTCACTTAGTCCTCTGTGTCGCAGCTTTCCCTTCTGCAAAGTGGGTGAGCATACGAACTCCATGCGGTTATTGTGAAATGCAGGAGCTAGCACGGGGTCTGGCAAGTATTGATTACCAGCTACATTTTAGTAGCACTTCTGAAATGTTGCTAAGGCACTTTTAACTTTTCAAAGCACTTTTCTGTCTGAATTAATCTATTAAAAAGCTGGTCTAGGTGAAGGGACTTAACGAACACCACACAGCCGGTTTGCAACAGTGGCTGGTCTCCTCCCTGGGTGACTGGGGTTTACGTAACCTGACGGTGTGGATATGAGGACAAGTCATTACATTGGCAGGACGAGGCAGCTCAATCTGACAAAAATGCCACAAATCAGCCCTGGACCTTTACTCTGTGATGCTAGGTGGCTATTTCTGTGTTACTTTTGGCTTGAGAGCACATGAGAATCGGGGCTCATTTGGCCTGAAACAGACACAGGGAATAAGCTGGGACTTAAACGCAGGCCCTCCAGCAGCAGTGCCCATGCTGGTAACCACTGTGCTGCCGGTGAGTTCAGCATCTGACCTGCTCACCAGTGTCTCGCCTGGCTCTCTTCCTGCAGGTGCTGCCCAGCTGCCCAACTCACGACATGGTAGGAGCACCCACTGTTTACTCAATGTTGGTACAACAGGTGGTGGGTTCCCAAAGTCCCTTCTCTCCTGGCCACCCTCCCTCTACCCAGCACTCCCCCAGGGTCTGGTCTTCCCTCTCCTAGACCTCCTTCCCTGGCTCTGTGGAGGATGCCACAGTGACTTCACAGTCCGGGGGCGGGGGGGGCGGGGGGCGGCTAGGATTGAGCGTCTCCATTCCCTCAGAGCAGAGCATCTGGAAGCTGAAAAAGCAGTGCTGACCATAGCATAGCTTCAGGTACTCGACTAGTCACTTATTAAGCGCTGACTGTGTGCCAGGCACTGGTGATGCAACAATAAGATAGATAAGATTCCTTCCTTCATGAAT